>NC_081840.1:66289529-66324529 GCF_963259705.1 Myotis daubentonii
AAGCTAAACCTTAGACTAGTTTATGAGAGAATCGGGGAAATAAGCCAAGAGCAGGCCTCCTGGAGCTGGAACAGAAAAGGGCTGGCTTTAATAAAGGTTATCCCTAACTGAGTGTCTGGATTTAATTGGATTAGACTATGGAGCAATTTATGTCCCAGGGCATTGTCGAAAACAATAGAGCAATCAGCCAGCAGTTAGTGGAGGTTAATAGCTGGGTGTGATGCTAATGGAGGCAGACAGCCTACAAAGAGATCATGGGAAGAGACAGAGAGAGCCTTGCTAAAACCCGTCATCCCAAGGCTATGTTCTCTGAGGAGTGACAGGCTGCACACTGGGAGGGAAACAAGCATCAATAAAATAGCCAACTTTCTAAACAGATGAGCAAACCACCACTATAGGAAGGGATGTGTGTCCTGTTTAGTATCCAGACTTGCTACAATGTATTATCTAAACTGTCCATTAAAAAATAGATAAATAAATTGTCCATTTTCAGTAAAAAATTAGACACACAAAGAAAAGTATGCCCCATACACAGGATAAAAAGTAGATATCCGAGCCCTAGCTCAGAGGTCCTCAAACTTTGTAAACCTGGGGCCAGTTCACTGTCCCTCAGACATTCCACACATGCGCACTGCGGGCTCCGGACGAGTCAGCTGCTAAGCAGGACAGGCAGCGGCGGCAAAAACACCCGGCGGGGGGATAAATGTTTTCGGCGGGCCGCATGTGGCCCACGGGCCGTAGTTTGAGGACCCCTGCCCTAGCTGGTTTGGCTCAGTGGATAGAGTGTCATCCTGTGGACTGAAGGGGCCCAGGTTCGGTTCTGGTCAAAGGCATGTTCCTTGGTTGCAGGCTCGATCCCTGGCTCTGGTCAGGGTTGTGTGGGAGGCAATCAATCAATATGTCTCTCTCACATCGATGTTTCTTCCTCTGTCTCTCCCTTCCACTCTCTAAAAATCAATGGAAAAATATCCTTAGGTGATAATTAACAACAAAAACGTAGACATCAGACACTGCCTTTTAAAGGACCCAAATATTAGACTTAGAAGAAAAAGCCTACAAAGCCGCTAATATAAATATGTCCAAAACTAAAGAAAAGTATGCTTGAAGAAGTAAAGGAAAGGCATGATGACAGTCTCTTCAAATAGAGGTTATCCCTAAAGAGAGAGAAATTATAATTAAAGAAATAATCCTGTGAGTTGAAAAGTACAAACACTGACATGAAAGATTCACTAGATGTGCGCAACGGATTTGAACTGGCCAACGAAAGAATCAGCAAACTTAGAGATATGCATTGATAACCTTATGCAATCTGAAGAGAGAAAAAAGAAAAATGAACTGAGCCTATAAGAGACCTATAGGACACATCAAGCACACCTAAATATGCTTTATTGATGAGAGCACAAAAAAGGAGAGAAAGAAAGAAGGAGAAAAAATGTTCAGGGAGATATGGTTAAACATTTTTCAAGCTTGATGGAAAGGATTAATCTACATTTTTGAAACCTCAACAAGGTCAGGAAGGTTAAATGCAGAGAGATCAGTCCTGACTGGTTTGGCTCAGTAGATAGAGCATCGGCCTATGGACTCAAGGGTCCCAGGTTCGATTCCGGTCAAGGGCATGTACCTTGGTTGCAGGCACATCCCCAGTAGGGAGTGTGCAGGAGGCAGCTGATTGATGTTTCTAACTCTCTACCCTTCTCCCTTCCTCTCTGTAAAAAATCAATAAAATATATATATTTAAAAATGCAGAGAGATCAATATACCTCAGCACATCATAGAAAAAATGCTGGAATATAGTTAGACAAAGAGAAATCTCTCTTTTTTTTTTTTTTTTTAAATACATTTTATTGATTTTTTACAGAGAGGAAGGGAGAGAGATAGAGAGTTAGAAACATCGATGAGAGAGAAACATCGATCAGCTGCCTCCTGCACATCTCCCACTGGGGATGTGCCCGCAACCCAGGTACATGCCCTTGACCGGAATCGAACCTGGGACCTTTCAGTCCGCAGGCCGACGCTCTATCCACTGAGCCAAACCGGTTTCGGCGAGAAATCTCTTAAAAGCAAAAGAAAAATGATTGATCATGTACAAGAGCACCCCAGTAAGAATTACCTGTTCAAGAAAAATTTTCTGATTAATTTTGTATATTTTTATATCTTGAATCATAAAAAATAGATTTAGTGTACCGTGCAAATTATGGAAATAAGATTTTTTTTGTTACCCATGACTTCAACAGAAAACATCCATTTTTCTGTATTCCATGATAAGTTTACTTTTATTTATGAGTCTAAGTACATGTTGTATGCTGAAGAACACTAAATTTGGTTCTAAATACAACTATTCTACGGTGAAAGAACTATTGAAAATTATCGAATTGCAACAAATATCTCTTCTAAACCTGACAACTAGAGCTACTTCTGAAGACCATTATAATATTAAAGAAAGGCATTTTTTTACTATGAACAAAGAGTTAGAAAAAAGATATAATCTTGCCACTAGAAAAGGAGAGGGGTAACTGATGCTCTGTCCCCACAGGCTCTCTCACCCACTTTATTCTTGTCTTCCTTCCCAATTTTTGGAGTTTAACCTGGTGATAGATGTCGGAAGGAGGAAGACAAAAGTAGCAATGGCTAGTCTCTTTTCATGTGAAATATTATATCTGAGGATCTTATTGTACTCTTTGTTGCATAAACTTCTTTTAGAAAGAGAACAAATGTATTAATGAAATGTGTTGAGAAATTGCCAGCTCCCAATCACTAGCTTGAATTTGAAGTGACTTCTAGAATCAGTAAATTAAGAGGTAGTTGCCCTGATATGTGTGTGTGTGTGTGTATTTCTCTTCCCAGATAAAAGAGAAGATAATATTAACACATAATCACTTAAGTTCATTGATGAAGATGCTGAAGGAAGTGATTCCTGATCAGTCCAACACAGAAAACTGATCTTGAACCAGAGCTTGAGTATCAGGATCAGGCCTTACTGCCATCTTCAAAGACAGGTGCTGTTCGATCGTTTCTTGAGAAAGATCAACTTCAAGAATGGACAGGAAATGTGGTTTATTACGTTTACATCTAGGCTGATTTTCCAAATGATTTGTGAAGCTGTTTATGGAAGGTGAGAAATTAAGGAGCTCTCTGGCCAAGATTCATATCTATTTGACTTCAGAAATTATTTTAGCTCTCTTATCAGTTTCCTAGTCATTTCTGAAAACAACTTTAACTGCATATTTAGGGATTAAGGGGCAATGTGCCATGAATGATCTTATCTTAAGAAATATATGGTAATAAAGTTGTACTTAATGTTGACTATTGTGATTCCTACATGGAGCAGTTATATGAATAGTTGTAACCAAGAATTAACATTTCAGTTAAGCAATAAAGGTTTTATATTCTGCATTTTCTCAAGGTTATAGTCAGCCCTGTGTTTTATTAAAATCTGTAAATAAATTCCATGTTTTCACTCTTACCGAGCTTTCATTACGGCTTGGAGCAGCCTGTTTCAGGGGAGGGGCTGCTGGTGCCAGCCGTGAGCTGTGAATCCACAGATCACTGTTTGGAGAGAGAGAAGGAGCTCTGCAACCCCCCTGGGCCCTCCCCCCTTTCCCTGCTCCCTCTTTCCTTTCTCAAGAGAAGCGGCACATTCCTCTTCCCCTCCAGTTCCCCCCCCTTTACTCCTGGGAGAGACAGTGCACCCATAGCCCCTCCCCCTGATCTCTTAGTTGTGCTTCCTCTCTCCTTATAAAAACCTCTGCCTGCACTGAGATTTTAACATAGATGTTTGTTTTTTAATATATTTTTATTGATTTCAGAGAGGAATGGAAAGGGAGAGAGAGATAGAAACATCAATGATGAGAGAGAATCACTCATCAACCACCTCCTGCACGCCCCTCACTTGGGGATCGAGCCCGAAACCCGGGCATGTGACCTCAACTGGAATCAAACCTGGGACCCTTGAGTCCACAGTTTGACTCTCTATCCACTGAGCAAAACCAGCTAGGGCTTAAGATGGGTTTTTGAGGACAGAAGTCCCCCTATCTTCCTGAGTTACTGACAACTTGAATAAACCACTTGCCTTCTCATAATCACCTATCTCAATGAGTTTGATTTTTAAAGCAGCAGGCAGCGGGACCTGAGTGAGGGTCATTTTCTTGGATACTAAGTATCATTTTTTAATGTAAAATACAAATACATATTCTATAGGCAATATTCAATAAGTTAGATGATACACATTTTTCTCTTTTCAGTTGGAAACAGCTTAAGGTAATGAAAGAAAGGAATAAGCCCTAATGGGTTTGGCTCACTGGATAGAGCATTGGCTTGGGGACTGAAGGGTCCCAGATTTGATTCTGGTCAAGGGCATGTACCTTGGTTGCAGGCACATCCCCAGTAAGGGGTGTGCAGGAGGCAGCTGATTGATGTTTCTCTCTCATCGATGTTTCTAACTCTATCCCTCACCCTTCCTCTCTGTAAAAAATCAATAAAATAGCTACACTATGAAAAGATAAAGATGCTAATTGACCGTACCTTTGCTACACTCACCAGCCAATCAGAAGAGTATGCAAATTAACCAAACAAAGATGGCCGTTAAATTTGCATACTGCAGGCAGATCCCGCTATGCCACCCCACCCAGGCGGGCGACAGCAAGATCCCAAGCCACCCCTGCCCCAGCGCGGCATCCGGGCCTGCCAACTGCGACCCAGGGAGATGGGGCAAGCACCATGGGATCGGGTGTGCCATCTGCCACCAGGGTAGCGGGCCTAAGCCAGCAGGTGGTTATCTCCCGAGGGGTCCCAGACTGAGAGGGCACAGGTTGGGCTGAGGGACCCCACCCCGCCAGTGCACAAATTTTTGTGCACCGGGCCTCTAGTATTTAAAAAAGAAAGGAATAAGAAAACATTCACTGAAATGCAGTGGGGGTTTTTTTTGTTGTTTTTTTTCATATATTGCTTTACATAGCACTTTGGCCCATTGCACTTGTAATAAGGGTTTAAAGAAAAGAGACAGAGTTATAAGCACAGTAACTGAACTAGTCTGGGGGGTTGAGGAAGTGAAGTTTCAGCAGTGGTCTGAAAGAAAAACAGGAATCAATAATGTGGTGGAGGGAACAGCCAGTGCAAAGGTCCTGTGAGGCCCTTAAAAGGGCCTTCAGGAGATCTGGTGGCCAGAGGCAAGAAGGTGCAAGGCCATACTGGACTGCAGAAGGATGTTTGCTTATCCCAAGAACAGTGGGAAACCCTTGAACTTTAAAGGAGGAGGCCTATGACAGGATCAAATTATCTATTTTTATAAATATATTTTTATTGATTTCAAAGGCAGAGGGAGAAACATCAATGATAAGAGAATCATTGATTGGCTACCTCCTGCACGCCCCCTACTGGGGATTGAGCCCACAACCTGGGCATGTGCCCTTAACCAAATTGAACCTGGGACCCTTCAGTGCACAGGCTGACACTATCCATTGAGCCAAACTGGGTAGGGCCAAATTTTCTTTTTCAAAACCTCATTATGGTTGTCCTGTGGAGAATTGGTGGGAGGGGTGGCAATCTACCACTAAAGAGGAGCTAACACTAGCACAATCAAGAGATGATATAGCCAAGCGGTGTTGCATAGAGAAGTTAACTTGGTTCAGGTGTAGCTAGATTTTTTTTTTTTTATTCCCTACCTGAGGATATGCTTATTGACTTTAGAGAGAGAGGGAGGGAGAGAGGGAAACACATCGATGTGAGAGAGAACATTGGTGGCCTTCTATAAGTGCCCTGACCTAAAGCTTAGATATGTGTCCCCACTGGACTCAAACCAGCAACCTTGTGGCACTCAAGGCGATGCTCCAACCCAGCCACACCTGCCAGGGCCTAAAAGTGTGGTTTCTTTTGTTGTTGTTGTTTTGTTAATCCTCACCCAAGGATATTTTTCCATTGATTTTTGGAGGAGACAGAGAAACATCTATGTGAGAGAGACACATCAATTACCTCCCACATGTGCCCCCAACTGGGACTGGGGATCAAGTTTGTAACCAAGGTATGTGCGCTTGACCAGAATAGAACCCAGGACCCTTCAGTCTGAGGGCTGTTGCTCTATCCACTGACCCAAACTGGCTTAGGGCAATCTACATATATAAAAGCCTAAGCGACCAAACGACTGGTTGACCGGTTGCTATGTCATGCACTGACCAAAGGAGCCAGACGCTCAACACAGTAACTGCCCCCTGGTGGTCAGTGCACTCCCACAGCCAACCTCTCATGGCTAGCCAACCTCCCTTGGCCCCGATCGCCGGCCAGGCCGAGGGACCCCACCCATGGAGAAATTTGTGCACCGGGCCTCTAGTCCTATATAATGAAAGCCTAATATGCAAATTCCCTCGACTGCTCATTATGATGTGCGCTGAACACCAGGGGGTAGCACGGATCATGGCAGATGTCGGTGACATGGTGCTGGCAGCATGCGGCAGTAGAGGTGGTGACGGGCCCCAATGAGAGTGGGACCATGGCAGGATGGTGGAGCAGGTAAGCAGGCTGCACCAGGCCAAGGCAGGTGTGAGCAGGGATCTGATTGTTGGCTCCCAGGTGCTGAGGGAGCTGGGTGGGAAGGGCAGGGGGCTCGACCCTAATAGATAACCCTGCAGGCAGGTGATGGGACAGCACCAGGCCAAGGCGGGGTGCCAGGCGGGGCTGCGAGGGACCCTACCTGTACACAAATTCGTGTACCAGTGGGGTCCCTTGGCCTGGCCTGCAGGATTGGGCAGAAACTGGCTCTCCGACATCCCCTGAGGGGTCCTGGGCTGCAAGAAGGCACAGGCCTGGCCAAGGATCCCCACTGGTGCACAATTGTGGCCAGGGAGGGATGCAGGAGGTTGGCCACCCGGGGAGGGACTGTGGGAGTGCTCCAGGGCGTGTCCAGCCCATCTTGCTCAGTCCCAATCACCTAATCCCAGTAGCAAGCTAACTTATTGGTCGGAGCATCTGCCACCTGATGGTCAGTGCATGTCATAGTGAGCGGTTGAGTGACCTTAGCATATCATTAGCATATTACGTTTTGATTGGTTGAGTTGCTGACTGGACACTTATATTAGGCTTTTTTTTTTTAATATATTTTTTATTGATTTTTTACAGAGAGGAAGGGAGAGAGATAGAGAGTTAGAAACATCAATGAGAGAGAAACATCAATCAGCCGCCTCCTGCACATCTCCTACTGGGGATGTGCCCGCAACCCAGGTACATGCCCTTGACCGGAATCGAACCTGGGACCTTTCAGTCCACAGGCTGACGCTCTATCCACTGAGCCAAACCCGTTTCGGCAAGGCTTTTATTATATAGAACTAGAGGCCTGGTGCACAAAAATTTGTGCACTCGGGGGGCAGGGGGCCCCTCAGCCCGGCCTGTGCCCTCTCGCAGTCTGGGACCCCTCCAGAAATAACGACCTGCTGGCTTAGGCCTGCTCCCGGGTGGCAGAGGGCAGGCCCAATCCCTAGGTGCAGCCCCTGGTTGGGCTAGGAGCAGGGCCGATTGGGGAGTTGGGGCACCGCCCCCTGTCATGCACAGAGCAGGGCGGATCGGGAGGTTGTGATGCCACCCTCAGTCACGCTCAGGGTAGGGCCGATTGGGGGGTTGGGGCACCGTCCCCTGTCACACTCAAGGCAGGGTCGATGGGGAGGTTGCGGCGCCACCCCATCATGCACAGAGCAGGGCCAATCAGAGTTGGGGCGCCGCCACTCTCACACTCAGGGCAGGGCCGATGGGGAGGTTATGGCTCTACCCTGTCACACACAGAGCAGGGCCCGTGGGGGGGGGGGGCGTTGGGGCGCCACACCCTGTCACACAGAGCCACAGGGCGATCAGGGGGTTGGGGAGCTCCCCCCTATCAGGCACAGAGCAGGGCTGATCAGGGGGTTGGGGCACCTTCCCCTGTCAGGAACAGAGCAGGGTGGATAGGAAGGTTGTGGCCCCACCCACTGTCACACACAGAGCCACAGGGCCATCAGGGGGTTTGGGCGCTGCCCCCTGTCACGCTGATCCTGGTGCTGGGAGGCATATTACCCTTTTACTATATAGGGTAGAGGCCTGGTGCACGGGTGGGTGCCGGCTGGTTTGCCCTGAAGGGTGTCCTGGATCAGGGTGGGGGTCCCCACTGGAGTGCCTGGCCAGCCTGGGTGAGGGTATGATGGCTGTTTGCAGCTGGCCACACACCCTTCAGGGTGGGGGTCCCCACTGGGGTGCTTGGCCAGTCTGGGTGAGGGGCTGAGGGCTGTTTTCAGGCTGGGGGTGACTGAAGCTCGCAACGGCTCCTTTTTTTCTTTTTCTTTTTTATTCTGGGCCAGCTTTAGCTTTGAGGCTTGGCTCCAGCTCTTAGGCCTCCGCTGCTGAAAGTAGGTTTCTGGCCTTTGCTTACAATGTTGCGATCCTGCTGGCTGAAGCCTGCAGACTAAAGCAGGTTTCTGGGGTTTTGTTTAGCTTCTATATGTGTTACATAGTTGCTTAGAGTTGCAGCTCAGAGGCCTGCAGCGGTTAATGGGTCTATATGCTCAAACACTGAGCAACACTGGTTGGGCAGAGTTGTAAACTCTTGAGTTCCTTAATTAAAAACCATCTTTTTTTAAAAAAAATTGATTTCAGAGAGGGAGGGAGATAGAAACATCAGTGATGAGAGAGAATCACTGATCAGCTGCCTCCTGCTCAAACCACATTGGGGATTGAGCCCACAACCTGGGCATGTGCTCTGATCTAAATCAAATCATGATTCATAGGTTGATCCTCAACCACTGAGCCATGCCAGCCAGGCCATCTTAATTATTTTAAGCCCAAGATCTAGCATAGTACCTGGGAGTGTATGTTAAATACTCTCTTGATTTATTGCATTAGTCACACCACAAAACCACACAGATTTTGTTCCTCTGCATTTACAATATTCAATCCCAAGGAAGTTTGTAAGGCCTAATTTTTTAGTTGAAAAAACTCCTTTCCTTTCATCTTAGTCAAGGGGAAGCATCTGTTCTTTATTAGAGTATTAAAATCTCTTTATTTAACTTAGCCAACATTTAATTAAATATAAAAGGATCTTAAATGCTTTATCTCAGATAGGAAGGATTCCCTGCAATAGCTGTGTCGTTATTATAGTTATTATACATAGGTCACTATTTCCTTACCAGAAACTGGCTCACAGACATAGCGTAAGGCTGTCCCCAAAAGTAAAAGGGGATTGGCATAAATTTAAATGGGATACCTCTTGGCATGCTCTCATTCTCTGGAGAATGCCCATGCCTTTTCCTTACCCCTCTTCTTTCCCCCAGGCACATTACCTTTGTCTTTTTGCTAAACTCCAAGAGCCCTTCTACTGCCGTGGCAATGTTTCCCGAGCCTATGCAGCTCAGCTGGCTCACTTGTACTACCTCCGTAACTTTCTAAATAAATGTTCTTTCAATTTGAAAACGGATAAATAAATGTCTCCTTCTTCAAATGGCTGCCTGCTCACTTGGACAACAGAAACCACAACTCAGGTACCTGGAGTCTGCCTTAGGACAGGTCTGTGTATAGGTTCCTTTTCCCATCCTCCTAATTTACTGCATTATTTATTAGGAATTACCCATTCCAAGGAACAACACAGTGAAATTTCAGTGCATTCTCAGCCCATGCTGCTTTATTGCCAAAAAATATATATATATACACAGGTGCAGAGTTTCCAATTCTTAAAGCAGTTCCTTTTTACATAAAATCTTTAGAAAACAATAAAATCTTTTCTAAAATCCCAAAGATGCATAGATTAAAAAGCAAGCTGCTTTTGTAATACTTTAAACATTCAATGAAATTCTTTTAACATTATCGCCTATATCACTGGTGCAGTGGAGAAGATGCAGAATAGCAAGTAAAAACAATGAGCAACAACTGTACTTAAAAGGACAGGTAGCACATAAAACCGTATGTAAAGGATACTCTAATGTGATTCTTAGTGATGGGTGATTTTAAGGTAAACGCCAAGATGATTGTTATTGTTTAAGGACTGATGATAATGTATTGCCAGAATATCTTTTGTCCCTGGGAGAAAAATATATTTGAATTGATGGCATGGCTGACCATCACAAGAGACAAAATCTTTTGGAAATTGTTAGTAACCCTAAAATACCTATTTTGACTTAAAAGGGAGGCTTAGGAATATGGATTCCTGGAGAAATCTATGATTTTTGTTTTTCTAATAACCTTTAATATGCCTTAGTGGAATAATGGGAACAGAGTTTAGAGCAACTGTCCTTAAATCTTCATTGGTTGATAGGCATGTTATTAATATGTGGCAAAGAGAAACTTTACATATAAGATATGACATCTCACTTCCTATATTTGAGTGGAAACCAGACACTGTGATGCCCATACTCTAATTCCATTGTAAACTACTGAAAAGTTACCATTACATTTACACATTTCCAAAGGTAGCTGGAGGGAAATCCCATAGCAAAGTGTCTATCTAGTCTAATCCTGTTTAGGCCTCTTTTAGATATAATTACTCCCATTTACATTATTCATCATAATCACTTGGACTTAAAAGGATTATTCCAAAGTTAGGAATTGTCTAAAAATTTTAAGCTACTATAATAAACAGAAAAGTAAAAACTTGCTCCTGTTTACTTGGCATCAAAAACTTTAGGCAGATTATGCAGCCTGGTCAAAACATCAAGAATAAAACTCTGGCTATTAAAAAAATATTAACAAAATAATGTTAATGTAATTCAGTAACAAAAGAGAAGCCAAACCACAGATATGTTAATATTTTCAGGACTATTTCCACAAAATGAAAGTTTCTTTTTTGCTGGCATCCTTTATGGCCAGTCAATATCGGTACAACCCAGAAGAGTTGCCTACTTATCTGAAAATCCTGAAACATATAAAATGTGTGCAAATGCCTCCATTCACTGCCAAGATACTAGTAATGAGACGCAAATTTAAGCCACATAACTTTACCAGACAAACCCTGTATCTACTTGTTTTTAACTCCACACTATCCCCTATCCTTTATGAAACTCTGCACCTTTTCTGATTATAACTATAGCAGCTTATTTATTTATTCCACATGCTTAGTTTGTGCCTTTTGTATTGTTTTTAAACATGCTTGGGGACTAATGGAATCAGGCAAGAGGTTAGAGGGTGATGAGCACTGTTATGCTCAATTCCTGACAGTTTGAATGTCTTATGGTTGCCCCTGTTTATCTTGTAGCTTCCATTTTTAATGGAAGTAAGATCATCTTTAGTTAGAAAATGTAAACTAGTAATCCAAACAATAAATTCAAGCTATTGGTTTAAGTCTCTATTGCTTCATTAATAAATGCATATATAATTACTATTAACCACTTAATACTAGACATTTTCAATCATGCATTAAAATATTAGTACTCTAAAATCAGAGTTATGGGTCTGCCACTATTGCTTGCACTTTCATCCAGACTCAGTTTTAATAAACATGCAGAGTAAACCTTGATTTATAAGAATTAGAATAACAAAGATACATGCAAAATTTCAACCAAAAATGGCTATTAATAAAGTGATTGCTTAGAAATGCAGGCAGATGCTCCACATCTATCACAATGCTACTTCAGAATCCAGGTACAAGAGTCACGCACAAAAGTTAAAATTAGGACTACTATTCAGTTATAAAGGCTTAATTGCAAATCCTGGTCCTACTGGGTAGAAAATGATGCAACGCTTCTGGGAAAAGAAAGAGAATTGAGAGATGTACAGTCTTCTGGAGTTTTCTTGGCCATTTATTGACTGCTATAGAATAGAGGAGCATGGTGGTTTAGGGATGGTGAAGATGCTCTTAGAATAGTTTCTTTTTTTTTTCTGATTCACATTAAGAGCATAACCTGCACAGCTCCCAGGGGAAAAGGAGTTTAAAAATAGCAGAGCTAATATAATGTAAACTCAAAACCAATGCCCTGAAATTTAGCATAGCCCTCTGCTTCTAAAAACTGTTGATGAAGGGATCCTTCCAAATATGGTACGACTAAATAGCCAAGCAATGTTCTGAATAAACTAGAAATAATTTGCTCGCACCAGCAGCACCATGATAATGTAAACTCCTGGAGGCCAAGGGTCTCTTCATATTTTGCATATCACAGATACACTAAAGTAAACATGAGACCACAACACTGAAAACTAATTAACTGCATACTTTGAAACTACAAAAATTTGTAGCATATTTTAGCATTTGGAACTATTAACTTGGCTGTTAAGGGTAATCTTTAATTGTTCTAAGTAACTAAATTGTTGACATCACAGTAATACACCTGGTGTCTCATGATCATGCAGATGTCTGAATATTGCTTGGTTATTCCAATGTCTTTAACACCAACTGATGGTTTAGGACATTTAAAAAGAAGCTATAATCAATTTAATATAGCCTCCCTATCCTTTGGAGTTGCCATGTAAGAATTAAATATTCAAGAGGCACTGTATTTGTTGATCTTCTCCACTTATATTTTAGTTGTTTTTCCCCTTGGAAAACAAGGGAACATAGACCACATCTTTTCAGGGATCTTCAAAGTGCTAAATGGCCAAGATGACAATGAGGTAAAAGGGAGTAAGAAGTCACCTTCATTCTACTCTTATATCCTGATGTGAGCTGCATGATTCCTCATCAAGAAACTAGTTTGCTGGGTTCTTGTTAAAGTAAGTAGTCACAGGCTATTGGCCTAGCACATCTACTTTAGACAAGGTTTAAAAACAAACAAACCCAACATACTGTCTCTGGCTATTTCCTTTAATCCTTTTGTTTTATACCTTTAAATCTTAACTCCCTAAACCAGTGATGGCGAACCTTTTGAGCTCGACGTGTCAGCATTTTGAAAAACCCTAATTTAACTCTGGTGCCGTGTCACATATAGAAATTTTTTGATATTTGCAACCATAGTAAAACAAATATTTATATTTTTGATATTTTTTTTATATATTTAAATGCCATTTAACAAAGAAAAATCAACCAAAAAAATGAGTTCGCATGTCACCTCTGACACGCGTGTCATAGGTTCGCCATCATAGCCCTAAACTAACCATAGGCATGAGGTTACCAGCTATCCAAGTTCTTGTTAACCCTAAATACATATACACAACAAACTTTTCCTTTTTAAAAATGCACCCAGGAAACTAATGGAGAAAGATAAGGTGACAAAGCAAAAAGTATGCTATTAGTATGATGCTAAAAAAACATCATAAGCAAGATCCCCACATGATGGCTTCAGTGGGGTTTCTTCATCAATAAGAGAAGAAACATTTGTGTCCAGGTTAAGCAGTAGAAATAGTTCATTCAATGGCTCTAACCCTCTGTTCTAGAAAGCAAATAGGATCTTTAACCTTTAATTTACATAAAAGTTGCTATTTCTCACTGACATATTCATACACTCATAGTTTTTAAAAGTACCTTTTATATGCTCTTTACCTAGCATCTTTTTCCTTTTGTACAACTCTTGACCATAGAGCCTCACAAACGCTAGTAATACTTATTCTACTGTACAACCTTGCTAATCCAGCTTACTATACATGCTAAAATTGTTATTGCTAAAATTCTACCTCTTGAAATTATTAGTTTTTTATGGCTTTTTTTTTCAATAGGAAATATCCTTTCCTATATACTGTGCTATTTTGTATTCATTACCTTTTCAGAGGTATTAAAAAAGTATTTAAATACTTTTCAGAAATGGATTCTCGCAGGCACTAAACTACTTGAGCCAAGAGTACAACTACCTAAAGTACACTATGAGCATCTAAATCTGGGTCCCTGGAGATCTGCTGCAGAAGAGTCTATCTGTCTAAGCTTGCTTCTACATCAGACACACATTAAACTAGTTTTGCTAAATCTGGGTCCCTGGAGATCTGCTGCAGAAGAGTCTATCTGTCTAAGCTTGCTTCTACATCAGACCCACATTAAACTAGTTTTGCATTTCCTATCATGCTAACTATAGAACCTGTGAATAAATCCTGGACTCCCCTAAGAGATTTAAAAATCACCTCAGAAAACTGCCATTTACAAGTTCTCAAGGCAGCTTTTAGAGGTAGGAATTTCTTTTCTACATGACGCTATCTTATGCTTTCAGAATAAAAATAACTTTTATATCTACAAGGAAAGTAGAAAAGTGAAAGCTGTCTGAGGAGGCTTACTATAACCAAGCAAAGTTAGTTATTACATGGCAACTTAGGTAGGCTCTATTGGCTATATTTCCAATTCCATGAAATGGTCTAGAATCCCAACAATACACAATTCAGCAAATTTGGAAATAGGAAAAGCCCCTGACAAATTAATCTAGGACACTCTACTGACACATGGCATGCTGCAGACAGGAAGTGTAAGTAGACTGCAGATTAGAAAAGCACTCAAGCAATGAACATAGCATCTCAGTAAGACGTGCAAAATAATTTCCTGATGCAAAAGGAGTGGGAAAATTATAAACCTAAAAGACATAAAATGTGAAAAAGGCATAAGAACAATCTCACCTAAAACTGAGCAAAGCAGAATCATGAAATGGGGCCAGATTTTGATTTGAGGTTTCATAAGACACACAGACAGCTGGTTTCCAGCTACCTCATGAAAAGCTTAAATATCCTCAAACACAGTATTTCACATTGTGACCCCACATTACTATTCATAAATGAGTCTTTTTGGCCTAATCTCCTCTCCCCAGGGAGAATATCATGGATACAGAAACTTATGAAAGAAAAGTTCTAAATTTTCCACTTTTTACACTATTGGTTATTATAATAATTCATCCTGAAGTTTAAATTGTTACTAGGCTCATGCACTAACCCCTAACATGGCACTACAATATGCTACCAAGCACTAATGCTTACAAAACTATACACATCTCAAAATGGAAGACATTGGTGATTTTGTTGTTCTGAAACAACTTGTAACATTTGTCCACAAGTATTAAAATATACATATATATATATATTTCTATTGCACATATCCCGTTTTAAACTTAAAAAAACAAAACAAAAACACAAAAAACAATTGCCAGCTAACATGGATGCACAAAGTAAAGGAAGCAGGCACAGCTATCGAGTCCTGCCGAAAATGCTAACTTTTGCCATCAAGAAGGGGACCAAACCAGGAAAAAACCAATGTAGATGTATTAAATAAACACCGGGCAAGTACAACTGGAAAATACGCGTTTTGTTAAATGCCATCTGCTGACAAGATGCGCAACAACTTGAAAGAACATTAAACAGTAGTTTCCTTAGCTATGAAATGAAAAAAACATAAAGCAACTAAGGAAGTTGAGTCTGATACATATTTCAAACAAGTGAGCCAGAGATGTTTTCACTGGTTCTGATTGTACAGGGTTCCTTATTTCTAGCCAAGTAGTTCTACCTAAAAAGTTGCCAAAAGGACACCAGGAAGATGGATAATAGACAACTGAAGATACAAATTCTCCATTTGATATTCTCAATATACCAACAGGACCCAAATGGAATATGTAAATTCCATTCTGCCATTAATAATTCCAAAATATTAGGAATCAGGAAGTGGCTGGGAAGTTACGTAGAGAAAAATTTAAACTACCTTTATCCAGTTACTTCTATGCTTTACCACTCAGTAATTGCCCTCAATTAAGGAAAATCACATTTTATCTATGTAATTTTTACTCAAAAGTTTTCTTATGCCAATTCAGATTGGTTGACCAATTAAACTAATTATCAAGGGTGCTCAACACTTCTATTCTGGGCCAGTCCTATCACTCTCAAATTTGGTAAATCTGCCTGTTTTCAGTGTTAACAGCATGTATGGCCCTGGGCAAGCAGTCCCTAAATAACAGACATGACCTAAGATGATTTGTTCCTAAGAGGCTTTAAATTCTTTCTCAAATAACAAAGACCCATAATGGTTTCATTCTTCTCATGTAAAGACCTGACAATTCATACACTGGTCCTCTGCTGATCTTGAAGCAAGAACAGCTTTCTACTATAGTCTATTCACCATATAAGTGTAAGTTTTAAGGGAAAGGAAGATCCTTATTTCTTATTGGAACTATTTTTTTTTTGAGGTTTTCTTTAGACCTGAATTTCTTCTAAATTTATACTGATTCAAAAAATGTTTGGGAACATTGCTTCTGAGGCCCATTCTCTGATGAAAATGGGGAGTTACCTGAGTCCCAGCCTTTTCTGCCTAACATTACAGCTATCATCTAGAAAAAGCAATCAAACATCCAAGTATTGATCTTGGGTCAAAGGAAAGTTATTTATACTTTTACAAAAAAATAGAGCTATGAATGTAAAACGCCATAAAGCCAGGTGGATGTATAAGGCTTTTTTTGCTTCATTTTCTTAGGAGAAGGGAGTTATATGAAAATTTTCTCATTCCCTCCTCTCTCCCCCCGCCCATTCCCCCATGTCCAAAGTTGAAGGCAGGTCATACTGGAGGGTCCATCACATCTTCTGAACAGAAAATCTACTTATGTCACCTTTCTTCCAGCCTAAGCAATAGGGAAAAAGTCCCAAGTGCTATATAAAACTCCACAAAAGAGAATGAAGTAATTTGTAATACAGCAGCCTCTCATCCCAAGGAGGTGAAGAGTTCCAACACTGGACTCAAAGCTTTTGTTTCCTTTATCAACCTTCGGTAAACCCAAGCATGCATTCATTGGGTTAGCACAATATGGTCCTTCCTTAAAAGAAAAAAAATTTTTTTTACAATACCAAATGTCCAAAGACTTCTGAGAAAGAATAGGTTCCTTCTCTGGGAAGAAAAATCCCTCTTCTCATTAAAAAAAAAAAAAAAAAGTGGATTTACATGTTAAAATATATATATTTATACAGAAACTGTGATGGCTTATTCATATATGAAATTAACTTTGTGATATTCTGTTTTTTGTGCTTATCACATCAAAGGTTTCACTGCAAAGCTGGACCTTTGTTCTTATCCAGTTCATCTATGTCACAGGTTGAGCCAGGATTTATATATATATGTTAGCATCTCTTTCATTTCAAATTACAACACATCTGAAATTTACTGCTGCAGTCTCGACTGTGTTTATGATAGTGGCTAAAATGGGAAGACATTAAAAAAACCAAACAAATCCTGATGTCACACCCACACTAGCTATTTATATAGTCTTCTTGCTGGGAATAAAAGGTAAAGAATTCACAAATACCACCATCTAAGCACCAGTTTCAAATTAAACATCACCCTCCAGCTTGCAAAATAATTTCTTTACAAGTAAGCAATTGGCAGAAGAAACATGTCAGTTGCTTCTTTCTTCTTGGAGAAGTTGGCATGATGACTGCATCCTAGGAGCTTCGCTGTGTTAAATTTGAGAGGTGGGAAGAAAAAGAAAAGCAATCTTTTGCAATCCAAAACATGGAGGTAAAATGTAGAGGAGGGATATCCGCATTTCAAGATAGGGAAGTGGGTAGACAGAAGAAGCAGGACTCCCCACTCCAGAAGACAATACAGAAATACCTAGAAATACAAAATAAAAACAGAAAGATTAAAACAGGTACTTCTGTATAAGCTTACTTTTAAAAATAGTATTTATCACAGAGAAAAAAAATACTTTGAATTATACACTGTCTAAAAGAAAATGTGCAACCACAACACCCAATTCAGTATCATCACCAGAAAAGCAGAAGCAGTAGCCAGAAAAAAATATGTAAGTATGATACAAAAAAGATTTATACAAAAACTTATATAAAATGAGATATACACATTAATTTCCTCTTATGCAAATAAAGTAATATACTCCAAGTTTTTACAGTCAAATTGATTTTATGGCTGTAAATATTTGTGTTTAAAAGCAGTACTGTCCAAAAAAAAAAAACAAAACAAAAAAAAAACTATCCCCGCCAAAAATAAATAAATAAAAAAAAATTAAAAAAAGCAGTATTGTACTCCAAATTTGATGTCTAAATACTCAATTCTCAAAATCATATGAATCATCTTATTTTGAATTATCTTGAACTATATAAGACCAACTTGAACAATAAAATTTTATAAAATATAACTATACATAAAAAATATGTACTGTATGTATCACGATCACAAAATGCAAGCATGTAAAAACATTAGCAGTTGCCCTAACTGGTTTGGCTCAGTGAATAGAGTGTTGGCCTGCGGACTGAAAGGTCCCAGGTTCGATTCCGGTCAAGGGCATGTACCTTGGTTGCCCGCACATCCCCAGTGGGGGGTGGGCAGGAGGCAGCTGATCGATGTTTCTCTTTCATCGATGTTTCTAGCTCTCTATCCCTCTCCCTTCCTCTCTGTAAAAACAAAACATTAGCAGTTCATTGCTGCTAAACATAACACTCATTAAATTGCAAATCTCGGCAAATGTCAGACAAAAAAGAACAAATATTGTATAATTCCACTTACATGAGGTACCTAGAATATGCAAATACATATAAACAGAGAGTGGAATAGAGGTTACTAGGGGCTGGGAGAAGTGGAATGGGAAATTACTGATTAACAGATACTGATGTTTGGGATAATGAGTTAAGTTCTAGAAATAGTTGTAATGGCTGCAAAACAATGTGAATGCACTTAAATGCCACTGAATTGTACATTTAAAAATGATTACAATGACAAATTGTATTTTATGTATACTTTATAATAAAAAAGTCAGCCCAGGCCAGTGTGGCTTGGATGACTAGAGTGTGGTTCATATATCAAAAAGTTGCAGGCTCAATTCCCAGTCAGGGCACAGACAGAAGGCAACCAATCAATGTTCTCTTTCACATCGATGTTTATTTCTCTACTCCCCATACTTTCCCTCTTTCTAACCAATAAGTATATCATCAAGAGAGAATTAAAATAAATACATAAATAAGTCAAATACATATCAAGAGCTTAAAGTACTTTGGCTTACAAAAATAGCCAATTGCAATTAGTCTTCCTAACCCTCTATTTTAAAAAATTTATTAGCTACCTTGATAGGGTTGACCCTCCATTTGTAGTATGTCATATACAGGGTGTCCCCAAAAAATGTATGCACACTTCGAATAATTATAAAGGCAGTGTTTATTAAAAATACATTTCATTTTCAAAATGTAATAGAATCTACAGACATTGTGTATACATTTTTTGGGGAATACCCTGTATATATAACACCTCAGCTCTAAACTGAATTTGAATAACCTCTTTTGGTTGAAGACAAGACAGTTCTGATTCAAAACATATGACAGGCAATTGTAAATTAATTCAGAATTATATCTAAAGGAAGGGAAATGCAGAATTTGCATTTGTTGCCAAACAAACAAACAAACAAATAAATAAATAAACTTTAGGGCAGCCCTGTCTAGCGTGGCTCAGTCTCAGGTTTGATACCTGGTCAGGCACGTACCTAGGCTGCAGTTCCAGTCCAGGTGAGATCAGGAGGCAATCTCTCAATGTTTCTCTCTCCCTCTCCCCAACCCCTCTAGAATCAATGAAAAACATACTCTCTGGTGAGGAACAAATAAATAAAATAAATAAAGCAAGGGCAGCCTGTTTGGGACCATGCCCTTTAGACTTGTGGGGTCTGCATTAACTCCAAATGGTATCAGAATTGTATCAAAGTATACTAGTTGGTGTCAAAATAGTAACCAATAGACCAAGGAGGAGGAGGAGGAGGAGGAGGAGGAGGAGGAGGAAGAGGAGGAGGAGGAGGAGGAGGAGGAAGTAATAGTGAGTAACTTCTGAGGCAAGGTCATAGATGGGGAAGCCATATATTGTATTACGATGGCACTCAAGCAACCCTGGAAGAGACCGACACTGGAAAGAACTGAGGTTTTCCATCACCAACATGAATTTGCCAGCCATGTGAATGAGCCACCATGGAATTAGATATGATGACTGCCACCCCAGCCAGTATCTAGACTGCAACCGTGTAAGATACCCTAAGACAGAAACCCCCAACTAAGCTGCTCCCTAATGTTTGACCCACATAAATTTCTGAGATAATAAATGTATAATGTTGTTTTAATCCACTAAATTTTGGACAATTTGTTATGTCCAATAAATAACTAATACACTTTGCTTCCTTAAATAACATGCGACTCAAGTACTCCTTTCTTACTTTTCTATGTAAATAGTAAATTTAGAACATCTCACAAAACACAATGGATATCATTGTCATTCAAATTCCATTTTTAAGTGTCTTATTAAAAAAAAGTACTAGGCTTGCTGGACAGTTTCTGTTCCCAGATATGGATAGACTCTACTAATGTAAAATTACTGCCTAAGGCAAAAACTTAACTTCTCAGTCATTTATCAATTATTTATTGCGTGCTTCTTTCTTTGGGTATTTTTAATTATTTCCTTGAAAGATGACAAATGCACATGATAGGAAAAGGTGAAATAGAGTATACAGTTGTTTGTTTTATGTGCCCCAAGCATGAAAAAGGTGGATGTCTGATTTCTAAAACTGTGAGACAATAAGTTTCTGTTGTTTCTATTGGCCCCCAACATAGGCATCAAGTTAGTATGAACTAAAGACTATATATATCTACTTTTCCCTTGACTTATGTAAGAGCAACACTACCAACCGGGTGTCTCTTTACCCATTGCCAGGGGGTGGTATACAGTATTTACTGCATATCCTTTTAGAGATATTCTATGGTTACATAACATCTGTATAAGTAACTTTATTTCTTCCCCACAAATGAAAGCACACTATACACCTGGTTCTGCACCTTTGTTTTTCCCTTTAATGTATACGAGATCATTCTGTATCCAGTATTCAAGCTTCCTGTGAGTACAGAAGCACCTACATCAGTTTCCTTAGCTGGGTATGTGCTATACCAATATCAAGTTGCTATTTCTATCGACCTGGACTTAAGGTTCAAAATCCAAGCAATAAAGCCTTCCCTCTAAAGGCATATGATAAAGATATCACCTAAAGGGAATTTTGCCCCATTAATTTTTATTCCTTTTCTTAATATTGATACATACAGTTGGAGTTTTTTTACTTACTTTTTTTACAATATTTTAAAATTATGGTACAATACATGTAACATAAAATTTATCATCTTAACCTTTTTTAAGAGTTAGTGTTATTAAGGAAATTCATGTTGTTGTGAAGCCATCACCATCATCCATCTTCAGAACTCTTTTCATCTCACAAAACTGAAACTCTGTTACCTATTAAATAACTCCTTATTTCCCTCCCTGCATCCCCTGGCAATCATCATTCTACTTTCTATCTCTATGGTTTTGACTACTTAAAGTACCTTATGAAAGGGGTTTACAAGATTTTAATCCTTAAAGCAGTTGTACATTGAATCATTTCATACAACACAATCAAGGCATATGACTAAGTAGATGCTATGAGTTAAACTGTGACCTCCCCAAATTCATGTTAAAATCTTAGGCCCCAGTACCTCAAAATGTGGCCTTATTTGGAAATAACCATTGCACATGTAATTAGTTAAGATGAGGTCCTTATAAAAAGGAAAATTTAGAACACAGACACACACAGCAAGAATACTATGTGAAGACTAGAATTATAGCCCTGGTCAGTTGCTCAATGGTTAGAGCATTGAGCCTGGGACCAAAGGGTCCGCAATTTCGATGCTTGGTCAAGAGAACCTATCTCAGTTGCAGGCTCGATCCCTGGCCCCAGTCAGGATGTGTATGTGTGTCTCTCACATCAATGTTTCTCTCTCCTCCCTCCCTTCAACTCTCTCTAAAAAAAAACAAAAACAAAAACACAAACACAAAATAAAATAAAAACAATGGAAAAAATATCCTTGGGTGAGGATTAAAAAACAAGCAAACACTTGTAGTTATAATGCCATACGCCAAGGAACTACCAAAAGCTAGAAGGCCTGGAACAGATCCTTTCCTAGTATCTGATTTCCAAAACCGTGAGATAATGAATTTCTGTTGTCCTAAGTCACTGTTTGTGGTACTTTGTTATGGCAGCCCTAGGAAACTAATACAGTAGGTAAGAACCCTATTTACAGATAAGATATTGTCAACTGAGTACATATTGCCTCTTGCTCTTTGAGGCAGTATGTTCTCTCATATAATACAGATGCCTGATAGTATTATACTTTGCAACCCCACCACATTACACAAATTACACTAATAATTCCCAAAACTCTCATTCTTTCCACAAAAACACACACACCTACTTCTGCAGTAAATTCAGAAGATATCAACACTTGGCACAGAATAGACTCACATAGGGGAAAAAAGAAGTACTGAAAAGCTTTAGAAATTAAATATTATAGTATCAATACTCACCTAAAATTAAAACTTAAGTGAATATATTCTAAAATTTGCCTAATAACATATTTTATTAGTCAAACTCTTTCAAGCTAATTAAATCATCCTTTTTTTACCCAGTAAAATGGTTTGGGCTAATGATCAAGTATCTCTTTTCTTTTTTTTTACTTAATACATCACCATTACTGAAAATAAAAGGTTAAGCTTGAATATCAATTATTTATGGTCACTTTTGATGTTCATCTTCTGTTGGAGCCAATGGATTCTTGTTCCACTTCTATCTAGCTATTTTCAAGGTGATTAAACAGTATTTGGAAGCATTAGCCACTATTACTCACTTGCCAAATCCTGAGTTCAGAATTCTTTCTTTTCGAGATGAATATAAAAGCACCTGAAAGTCAAGGAAAATGTTCTTCCTGTGAAAAGAAAAAATAAAAAGAGCATTACAGTAAGGATACAGCCCTCACTTGTGCTATAAGCATTCTTGTGCAAAATTACTCAAGTGAATCAAGCTTTTCTAAAAAACATAAACCATCATCACTATCAAACACTATTCAGAAGGAATCATCAGAAAGAAGTTACTACTGTCCACCTGCACGGGCATTAATTTGATAAATATGCAAAGCTCTTGAGCAGCGGTTCTCGGGTTACTAGGGAACAATGCCCCCTTTAAAGATGATGCTGCGGACCCTCTTCCCCCACAAAGGACCTTCGCTTTAGTGCAGATGGCCACTCCCCTCTGAACGGCGGAGGGAAGAACGTTCCTCCTTCCTCTGCCCCTATCTTCTTGATGAAATGAAAAAAAAAAAAAAAAACAACCCACCCAAAACCTACTCCCGACAAAACCGAAAGAAAGATCTTATTTAAAAGTCCTTTACCCGGTATTTTCAGCTCTGCTAAAGCCAGGGCCGGCAAAGAGCACACCAGGAACATGCGCTTTATTATGACCTGTCATTTGAACTGGGCCCGACTCACAGGCCACTTTTCAAGGAGCTTCACCAACTCATAACCCCGGTAACAGGAACTCTCCCAGGAGTTTACCTCAAAGACTGACCGCAGGGTTACAGCAATCCAAATCACAACGAAGAGCTGCCCCATAATGTTAAACAAGAACCGAATACAGATGCCTGACAGTATTATACTTTGCAACTCCACCACGTTACACAAATTACACTAATAATTCCCAAAACCCATTCTCTCCACACACACACACACACACACACACACACACACACAAAAGTAAAAACTGTACGCTGACTCTAGTTCTGGAAAACAACACGGAGAATTCCACCGAGACGCAGAGTCGGCCGCGATGAATGCGCCATCAGGGAGCCGTCAGGTCACCCAAGGACAAAGCTGCTGCCCGTCCTTCCCAGTCGGACGTGGGAGGGGGACGGACGGACGCAGCGCCGGCGGCCGGGGACGTGCGCCACACGGACTCCGATTACAATCCGGGGGCGACTCGTTCGACCCAAACTCAAGGTCAACGGACCACACACACAAAACACTCAGAGCCGCCACAGGCCCGGGCGCACGCCGGCGCCTCAAGCACAGCAGCGACTACGAAGCCGTGAGGGGGGACTCTAATAAAAAAAGCACATTCTTCGAAAGACAAATCGCCGGCCAACGCAGCGGCTGCCAGATATACATCTGCGTGGGCGCAACCATGCGGGCAGCCAAAGGCATGGTGCTGAGGGGGACGGCGGCGGGTCGAGGGCCGAGTGGTGATGCGACACACCTGGAAGGCGAGTGCGGTCGCCCTGGGCAGCTCGGGAGGAAACCCACGCCCGGCCGACGCCCGTGCCGGCTGCGGGCAGGCTCCGGGCGCTCCTGTACCCGCGCGGAGTTGGGCCGCGCCACTTCCTGCTTGTCCCCGATCGCTGGCCTCCTCGGCTTACCTCGCAGGAGCCAGCAGAAGCACTGGACCGGCCAGGAGCCGGCCCCCCGGCGCCAAGGCCGGCGCGCCGCGGCACGCCTCAGGCCGCCATCTTTGCTCCTTCAGAAGTCCTCCAACCCTGCGGGGTCCGTTTCCGCCAGCCTCGGCCCCTCGGCACTGATTGGAGAACGACTTGCGCAGGCGCGCTCTCCTTCCGTTGGAGGTTGGTTGTAACGCACGTCAATCAAGAGTCCTGGCGCACTCGTTCCATCCCTTTTTGTTGGATTGGTTCCCAGGGTTGAGGTAATAAGGAAAAATACTTTTGTAATTCATTCGTTAGGAATGTAACATTTCCGCATAGAAGCAGTGTCACTTGCTGGCAAAGGAGTTTGAGTAGGCCGCATGACTATTTTAAACCACCATTAGGCTAAACAGTAGCACTAATAATTTCCTTCTGTGGACGAGAAGGGGACACATGCTGACCTGAGGAGCTCAGGGAAGGCCTGTGTGGCGGCCTTGCAAAGTCAGAGACCTAAAGTAACCTCAAAGGATAGTCTGAAATTAAAACTTTTTAAACTAAAAAGCGGTTTATGGTGGGTAGTAATGTCCTAGGCTGGTCTCTTCTCTGACAAAAGTCCATCTTTATTTTGAGCCTATTGTCTTTTTGCATCTATGATAACATATCGTTGGTCAATGCAACATTAATGGAATATTTTGAAGACATCACCCCCTGCCCCCCCCCCCCCCCCAACACATATAATTCTTCTTGGGACCCAGGCAACTAGAGAAGAACCAAAAACAAAACCATAAAATAGTGTCAACGGAGATAATAGAGTTTGTCTCATTTATTTCCTCTTTCTTAACAACCATCTCCCTCCATGTTTAAAAATTCTCTCCAGAGCCCTAGCCAGTTTGGTTCAGTGGATAGAGTGTCAGCCTGAGGACCCAAGGGTCCTGGGTTCGATTCCATTCAAGGGCACATACTTTTGTTGCGAGCTCCTCCCCAGCCCGGGCTCTGGTTGGGGCTCCTACAGGAGGCAACCAATCACCAAGCATGTGTTTCTCTCACATGAATATTTCTCCGTCTTTCCCTCTTTCTTCCACTCTCTCTAAAAGCCAATGGAAAAATATCCTCAGATGAGGCTTAAAAATAATAATAAAAATTCTGCAGATCCAATGGTATTCCCCAAACCAACGACAAACACAAAAATTTTTGTAAAATGCTACTATATTTGCTTGGAGAAACTAGTAATTATATTATGAATCAACAAGCAGGAATCCTAGATCACCTAGGTAAACCTCTGTTGTAATTTAGAAAATCTGAAAGATTTCTGACAAAAAAAAAATGGTCAAAGACTTTGCTTAAGCCTGTGCAGCGACTGCTGGGTACCCCCAGTGTTCTTCTACCTTCTTCCTTATGAAAAGCGATCGTATTTCCCAGGCTTCCTCACTGGTAAGGTGTGGCATGTGACTAACCAAGTGAAAAAACGGTCATTCAAGATTTTGCCTAGCAACCAATAGCTAGGGAATGCATTAGCTTTGGGGATATCCTGTTCTTCATTTGAATAATTATAATTATTAGAATATTCTTCCTAATTAAAATAATTTGGAATCAGTCAACCTACCACTTCCACTCATCATTAATCTTACAGCATAATGTGCCCTGGTTGGGGGTTCAATCCCAGGTCAGGGCACATACAAGAAGCAACCAATGGGGAGCATTATCTCAATTCGTTGAGGTTCTGTTTCCTGGCATATGTCTACAGTTTGGCTCAAATAAACTCACAAAAATTAAAAAAAAAAAAGAAGAAGCAACCAATGAATGCATAAACAAGTGGAACAACAAATCGATGTTGCTCTCTTTCTCTCTCTCTAACATCAATAATAATAATAAATTAATTAAAAATATAAAAAGAAGGGCAACATAATTCTATGGTGTTAAGTTTGAGAAACGGAGAAAGGCAAAATTAAAAAAATCTTGTATGTTTAGCATGTGTCAGACACTCATTTAATCCTCACACCAATCTATGACTTACTGTTATCATCATCATCATGACCCTTATTTTACTATTAAGGAAAAGGACACAGAAGAGTTATGTGAATTGCCCAGTTCATGTGCTTGGTTAAGTAGCAGAACCAGGATCTGAACCCACCCGATCTGTTTCCAAAGTATGTGCTCTTAAGTTCCACATTAAACTATCTAATTATTTCCTCTAGAAGAATACTGGTAACAGTGAGACTTTCAAGAACAGATCTTTAGCAATCTGACAATATATACTAAATATTTCAAGAGAGCTACTTTCTTTTCTCTAGGTTAAAGCCTCAATTCCTACAATTGCTCATGAAAATGTTACCCTGAACCTCTCACCATTTTGCATCTTAGTAGCAAATAATTTATCGATGTCCTTCTTAAAAGGTGATGGTCTTTAAAACTTGTGATATCTTTTTTTAAATTTTTTATTTATTTCAGAGAGGAAGAGAGAGGAGAGAGATAGAAACATCATTGATGAGAATCATTGATCTGCTGCCTCCTGCACCCTCTACCCTGGGGATTGAGCCTGCAACCCAGGCATGTGCCCTTGACCGAATTGAACCCAGGACCCTTCAGTCCTCAGGCTGATGCTCTATCCACTGAGCCAGACCAGCTAGGGCTGGTGTGAGGCAGGGGTCCAACTTCAATCCTTTGCATGAGGCTATCCAATGGCCCCAGTTATACCAAAAGACTACTGTTTCCCCCATTGGATTGCTTTGGCAGCCTTGTCAAAGATTAGTTGATTATAAATGTGAGGATTAATTTCTGGACTCACAATTCTAGTCCATTGCTTTATAGTCTGTCTTTGTGCCAGTATTGCAGTGTCTATTTTCAAATTGGGACATGTGAATCCTCCAATTTTGTTCCTCTTTTTCAAGACTATTGACATTGATTTTTAGATTCTTGTTATATGGTTATTCAACTGCCATCTTCAAATATGTCAGCTATAATCAACCCAATTTTTTCCACCTTAACTATATAAATATATGAAACATAGGCATGTGCTTTGCAAAACACTGTGTCTATCTCATTGATCTGACATATAAATTTTTTTTTAAATATATTTTATTGATTTTTTACAGAGAGGAAGGGAGAGAGATAGAGAGCTAGAAACATCGATGAGAGAGAAACATCGATCAGCTGCCTCTTGCACATCTCCTACTGGGGATGTGCCCGCAACCCAGGTACATGCCCTTGACTGGAATTGAACCCGGGACCCTTCAGTCCGCAGGCCGATGCTCTATCCACTGAGCCAAACCGGTTTTGGCCTGACATATAAATTTAATCAAGCCTTGAAATAAGTGAAGGGAGAGAAATCCAGCATAATTATTTGCCAAACACATCAGTATCCTGGTGATCATCACATTCTTTTCCATGGCTTCACAAACCATGTAATGACCCATTCTAGTATTCTGCTGGGGAATAACGTCAAATAGGTGAGTGGATCATTTCTGAAATCTGCCCTTTTCCCCTTCTGCAAACTTTGCTAGTATATGCCTCTTTCTCTAACCATCTCCCAAATCTATGTCTCCATGACTATGAAGCTACCAAAATTGCCCCTGATCTCATGGGCACAAAGTGAGGAGTTTATAGAATGCAGCCATTTGTTAGAAACACAGAATGTTACTATTTCAGATTTTTTATTCTGGCTCTACAATGCCAGAAGAGGCAAAAGGCAGCAAAAAATACATTTCAAATTTAGCACATGCGTTCTGCTAAAATTGAGTGTTTTTACTCAGAAGTTGAGTCCTGAGAAAATGTTTCATAAAATATGAATGTCTCCATGGCAGCCTTCTCCCAACTGACATCCTGTAGAAGTATTTTTCTCTTTTTCTTTTGTGCAGGAGGTATTTTAATAGCAGCGAGAAATTTGTTATTCTACTGGCAAAGAAGACGAATTCCTACCCTCAAGAAATTTTGCATTATGGATAACGCTTTTTGTTCCCATTGTTCAAAAGGGTATTTGCAAATATAAGCTTCTAATCCATGTCACATTTGATGTCATCAACAATTTCTTTTTCCAAAGTAATAAGGAAAAAGATGTGACATCTACAGAAAACCAGGCAAGAAATCACTGGACTCAATCAGCACATGTAGTATTAAGTTACATAGATCCAGGTACAACTTGAATTACATGCAATTCATATGAATTTTATGAATTACATTAAAATAACAATCTTAAAATTATCAGGAATGTTTCACTTAATTATTTGGTCTCTAGTGGAATGGCTGAGTACTTGGTTTTCGTCGTCTTCTCCTTTGTGAGCTATCCTTTTAAATAAAACTTATTGATGAAATATTGTTATTTACCCATTGCTGGTTGATTCTTGTATGTGCCCTGAGGATCTAACCTGCAACGTTGGTGGATCAGGACACTCTGACCAAAATGAGCTACCTGGCCAGGGCTCAGCTGTTTGATGTAGAGGGAAGAGTCAAATCTCTAAATTATTGTTTCTACTAGATGTTAAACACATATAGGGCACATACCAGCCATCTGTAGTATGAATCGCTGGTTGATTCAAAGCTCAGCTAAAGTACTCTGAATTTAGAGGGTATCAGTCCATTAGTAATGATTTCTTTCCAAGCAATTCTGCTCTCAGTGTTTGAGGAACAGGATAAATATCTAGTTTTTAGCATAAGAAATCCAGTTAGTAAAGATAGTTCTCTCTGAGGCATCTCTGCAGTAAATACTCTCTAAATCCCAATCAGCACAAACTATTCTAATAGTGTTTTAAATATAAAACTTGATATTGCCCTAACCCAGTGATGGCAAACCCATGACACGCGAACTCATTTTTTTGGTTGATTTTTCTTTGTTAAATGGCATTTAAATATATAAAATAAATATCAAAAATATACATCTTTGTTTTACTATGGTTGCAAATATCAAAAAATTTCTATATGTGACACGGCACCAGAGTTAAGTTAAGGGTTTTTCAAAATGCTGACACACCAAGCTCAAAAGGTTCGCCATCACTGCCCTAACCAGTTAGGCTCAGTAGATAGAGCATCGGCCTGGGGATTGAAAGGTCCCAGGTTCGATTCCGGTCATGTACCTTGGTTGCAGACACATCCCCCAGTAGCAGGTGTGCAGGAGGCAGCTGATCGATGTTTCTCTCTCATCGATGTTTCTAACTCTCTATCCCTCTCCCTTCCTCTCTGTAAAAAAATCAATAAAATACATTAAAAAAATAAAACTTGATATGATTGTAAAGTCAATTTGAAGACAGGTGACTATACAGGATATTCTAAAAAGGACATTCTAAAGGTAATACAGAGTAATTTGATAGCTTGTGGCATTCATTTATTTTGGAACCTATAAAAGCTGTAAGATATGGCTCAGTGGTTGAGCATTGACCCATGAACCAGAAAGTCATGGTACAATTCCTGGTCAGGGCACATGTCCCAGTGACAGGTTTGATCCCCAGTAGGGGGCATGCAGGAGCCAGCCGATTCATGATTCTCTCTCATCATTGATGTTTCTCTTTGTCTTCTTCTCTGAAATCAATAAAAAACATATTTAAAAAGAAAAAGAGCCCTAGCTGGTTTGGCTCAGTGGATAGACTGTTGGCCTGCGGACTGAAGGGCCCCAGGTTCGATTTCAGTCAAGGGCACATGCCTGGGTTGCAGGCTCGATCCCCAGTGGGGTTGTGCCAGAGGGCAGCCAATCAATGATTCTTTCTCATCATTGATGTTTCTGTCTCTCTCCCTCTCCCTTTCTCTCTGAAACCAATAAAAATATTAAAAAAAAAGTTATATGCAGAAAGGCATTCATTGTATCATTTATACAATTAAAATTATTTTAAAAATTATTTTGAAAATTAATGGTTAAATAAATATTACATTAGTTGGTAAAATATAATGTAACCATTAATATAAACTAGAAAGAACAGATAACATGGGGAAATATAATGTTTTCAATTTTTTGGTTTTTTTTAAATTAAGTTTACTGGTTAATAAAATTATATAGGTTTCAGGGGTACAATTCTATAATATACCATCTGTAAATTGTGTGTTCACCACCCCAAGTCAGGTTTCCTTCCATCACCTTTTATCCCTTTGCCCTCTTTTACCTGCCCCCACCGCCTTTCCCTTTGGTAATAACCATACTGTTGTCTATGAGGTTGTGTCCCCCTACTTAATCCCTTCATCGTTAAACAATATTTTATTTTTTATATATTTTTATTGATTTCAGAGAGGAAGGAAGAGAGAGTGAAAAAACATCAATGATGAGAGAAAATCATTGATTGGCTGCCTCCCGCACACCCCACACTGGGGATCTAGCCCACAACCTGAGCATATGCCCTGGCCAGGAATTGAACCGTGACCTCCTTTTCATAGGTCGACGCTCAACCACTGAGCCACGCCGGCTGGGCCTCTTCATCTTTATACAATGTCCATTTTTAAAGCCAGTATACTCTTGTGGCATGTTACATTTATGTTCAAATACATAAATAGGTAGAACAGGAGGGAGCAAGGGAAATCAAGTTGGTTAAAGAGATTCTTCTCAAACTGTACTTAATGTTCGAATGATTTTATAATTTTTTTTTTGCAGTATTGTTTTATTTTAGTCACAGATTGTTATACCAACAGACATGGTCAGTAACATTAAGGTTCTTCCAAAATTGCCTATATGGTCACTCCATTCATTTTTTGTTTTCCTAAACCCTAAAATTAGACTCAAAGTGAAGCAAAGATGAAACATCATGCATGTAATTTTGAATGGATTTTGAGGCAGAGGGATAGCAAAAGGAGGATTATCATGTTAGAATTTATATGACCAATGATTCCAGCTATTACTGCATTGAGTCTTGTGGCATGCCACTAAACCTTAAATAAGAAGAGATGCTCACACTCTGCACAGACTAAGTCACTAAAGCTTGGAGATGTGAAAAGCCATTTAATAATAGCTGGGTGCAATATGTCACTGAGGTTGCACATGAATGAGGGGGTAGACATCTTAATAACAAGCAATAGATAGATACCCCATTATTAGGTCTTTTCTACATTTAAGGAGCCAGGAGTCAAGAACAGAAAGTGAATCTTCCTTGAAGTGGTAAAAGGCTGACAAAGCTGTGCTCAGAGGCATACAGTGCTGGTCCCTAGATGAATGCCCCCACCAGGCAGACACTGAATAGACCTGCATTTAATAGCACAGACAAACCTAAGGGAAACACTGTGATTTCAAACTTGAAGAAGGTGGTTTACTTACATACAATTCTTGTAAAACACATGAACAAAATCAACCACGTTATATTGTTTTAACTACAAGAATTTATTATTGATGGATCGGAGAATACAGTTTTAATGGAACAGTAAGGCACAGCTGTGGATGAAAACAGTTTGCTATACAGCCAAAAGGAGGAAAAAGCCATAATCTTAGAACTTTAAATATGCAAGTCAAGGAGCCTTTGAAGTACCTCTGTGACAGATCAGTGTCTGTCCTTCCCTTTTATATGATTCCCATAACTACATCACTTGATCACAAAGTCAGACTGACACTTCACCCAGAATTTCTCAGTCATTTATCCTTGAGTTGTGTAGCCTGGACACTCCTGTTCCCCACTCTGCCCAATCTCTTTGCATTTATTTTTAAAGCCATTTCCTTCCTAAAGTATTATGTATCCATCTTGGATAGCTTTCCAAAGCAAGGAAACAAGCAAGCATGCAATGAGTCAGACAAAATCAGCCAAGGGCAGTCATAAGGATGAGCAGACTGATAGACTAAGAGAGATGTTAGGGTGATAACAGGCTGATTCAACGAGGTCTATACTAAGGTGACTTAGGCAGAAAAGTTGTTCTGGCTTGTGCAAAGGGCTGTAATACCACCTCAGGTTTGCCACCAGTGCCAGACCCCTTGTTTCTAAAGGATTAGCAATGGCCTTAGAGAGGAGCTGGGAAATAAATGTAAGCAGGCTGCTTATGATACAAGACACTCAAAGCTTTGGACCTGTATTAGGAACTGACTATGGCTTCCAGCATTAACATTTGCCAAGTGTAAAATTCATAGAGAATTTTGTGCAAAACTTCAAGACACTGAGGACAAATTTTAAATATCTTGGATGGGAATAAGTAGGCACTTCTGTAACACTAACCTTTCTATTTGGAAGTGTGAAGTGAAAACATTTCAGGGCACATAACACTGACGCATAAACCATGCTGCAGAGTGGGACTACATGAGGCTTTTAGGGTGCCAGCCTCCTTGCTCAAAAAAGCCATGGGAAAGTCCCCAAGCATATTGTCAGAGCAGCCATTCTGGTGGTGACAGTGTCCCAAAACTAAGCAAACCTGCCAGCATATGGCTGTTTTCTGAAAGTCAACACTGTACTAACAAGAGTAGCTACATAGATATCCATGTTGAGAATCAGAGGCCAGAGGTAGAGTGACCTGGGCAAGTCACATGAAAGACTTTGCTCTACAACTCTCACCACAGCACCACCTTTCAAGAAGAACATCTCTAATTCACAGCCCTTTGATGACAAAGCAGAGTACAGGGGACCAAGAGGCGATCACATTCTTCTGGGAGAAGTGCTCAGTATTGAAAAGCTCCTAGAGAGGCAACATCCCAGAGACCTATTTAAGAGTAAAGGTAGTTCAAAACGGCCAGACTATCCTGCCAAGTCAGAAATACACTGAACAGGCATAGCTTGGGATGCTAAGTAGAAGAAATTGAAACTTAATAAAAAGTGGGGAGACTGAAAGATTAATGATGTGTTGGGTAAAAAAGAAGTAGAAAGCAAATGACATATAAAAAAAGATCGAGGAGCATGCCAAAGCCTTGAGGAGGGAAGACAGTGTGGCTATAGTCTACCCAATGAAAGAGCTATGCTGGCTGGTTCTTGACATGATTCCTTCTCTGTCAGACGAGATGCACATGTGGCATTCAGCAGCCGAAGGGGAGTGGGGAGAATATTGAGAAATGGAGATAATCGGCAAATGATATGGAACAAATATAGACCAGGTGTACCATTCTGTAATGCCCTGTTTATATACCAAAGGCAGGTTTATGTTGGCAGACACTTTGGGGGTTGTCATGCAACAGCAGTAGTACTTTGGGAGAAGACGAATGATGGGGTGGAGGTGGGGCTGGTGGACAGGAGGACTCCCAAGTTCCAGTTCTTAAATACTAGAAAGCAAGGAACAGTTTAGTAGTCTCAGTCCTTTAGTGAAGAAATCGGATGCTCATTTTCTGTTCTACGTCCACTTTCTCCAAAACCTGGGGGGGCGGGGGAGGGAGAGAGAAACAGTTACAGTTATGAAGGTCACAACAGGAGATACTGTCCCATGCTCTTATCTCAATGTTTTTCTCCCTCCCTCCTGTGCAGGATTTAAGTTTTCAAACCATGAGATGACTGACTGACCTTAACAAATTCTGTGAAAGATATAGCACTGTCCCCATCTTGATCAGCCTCCTGGATGGTCCTGTCTGCGATGCTGCCTAGCTGTTCATCTGAGATATTCACTCCGACCATCATGCGTAGCACCTGCAGGACCAAGAGCCAGGCTTACAGGAGACTTGGGGTCAAGGGGACACTTTACCAAGATTAAAGATAAAACCACCCCAACCCTCTTCTCCTTTTTCTTTTTTTTAAAGTCTATTTTATTGATTTTTAACAGAGAAGAAGGGAGAGGGATAGAGAGTTAGAAACATCAATGGGAGAGAAACATTGATCAGCTGCCTTCTGCACACCTCCTACTGGGGATGTGCCCACAACCATGGTACATGCCCTTGACCAGAATCAAATGTGGGACCCTTCAGTCCGCAGGCTGATGCTCTATCCACTGAGCCAAACCGGTTTGGGCAACCCTCTTTTTCTTTGATGTCCTTAAATGTAACAGCCAGAAAGCTAAAACCCTTATCTTCTTATGTAAGCCATTCTATTTTTAAAAATATTATTTTTATTGATTTCAGAGAGGAAGGGAGAGATAAGAAACACCAATGATGAGAGAGAATCATCTATTGGCTGCCTCCTGCAAACCCCCTATAGGGGATCAATCCCTGACAGGGAATCTAACTGTGACCTCCTGGTTCATAGGTCATCGTCCAACCACTGAGCACTGAGTGACATGGGCCTGGATCATTTAGGCCATTCTAGACAATGACATGAACAGAACTCTGGCAAGTTCATTGAATAGGAAAGCAAACCTCACTGAGGGAGAGCCCTTTGCATTTTGTTTTTGCCCATTCTTCCTGCCTGGAATATAGAGATGATGCCTGGTGTCGTAGCAGCCATCCTGGGACCATGAGGTGAAAAGTCATATGCACTATGAATGCCAGAGCAATACAGAAGAAGCCTGGTTCCTGGACATCATTTAGTTGCAGTATCAACCTGGATAATCTATGCCCAGACTTCTTATTGCATGAGGCAAACTAATTTTTCTTTCTTGCAATGAAGGAGAAAACTTTATTCACTACAAAACAGCTCAATTGTGATACAGCACAGTTATGAGGCAGCCCTGGGGCCAGGCCTCTCTCCAGTTAGACAGCTCTGCTCTGCTCCTCCATGATCTGCTTAGCTCTGCACCATGCTGGTATGTTTTGCACTGTACCGTTCTGCTCTGCTCCGGTGAGACATCATCAGTGTTTCAGCTCAGCCAGGGAGCAAACTAGTTTCTTTTTGGATTTAAGTAAGTTTGGTAGGGCTTTCTGGAATCCCACCCAAATGCAGTCCTCTTTGAAGTGGTGCACTGACTCACTATCCCTAAAGTATGGCCAAGAAACATAAAGATCCTTAAAGGGTTAAATACTAAATCCATCCCCTCCCCTCTTTAAAAACTATTTTTTAAAATTAATTAATTTTATTGATTTTTTTACAGAGAGGAAGGGAGAGGGATAGAGAGTTAGAAACATCGATGAGAGAGAAACATCGATCAGCAGCTGCCTCCTGCACACCTGCTACTGGGGATGTGCCCACAACCAA